>NW_022985404.1:123958-167328 GCF_010093625.1 Macroventuria anomochaeta | reverse complement strand
GTCGACGTGTGGTCTTCGCCTAGCGCCTTCTTGTAGCCTTCCAGTGCCTGTGTGTACATCGTCTCTGCCTTGTCCAGCTTTCCCTGGTCCCTGTAAAGATTGCCTAAGTTGTGGACTGCCCACAGCAGTGTCTGCTCATCCTCCTCCTGCTCACTAGCTCTATCCTTTGCCCTCTGGTCCGTCTTGTCCTCTCTTACTACGCTCTTCTCGCGCCGCTCGGCGTGCGGAACAAGTCGCGCTTGCGTCTCGCAGTACTTCTTCTCGTCACTCCCCGGCACCGCTAACCCAACAAGCACAGTTGCCAGCCACGATAGCGCGGTTCGTTGCCCGTCGTCTTGCATGTACAGCGCCCATTGGTGCACCACCGGGTGCGTCGAGTAGCCTGTCTGGTCTCCCGCCTCTTCTACCAGTGAATAGCTCCGAAGCGTCCTGACAGCCTCGATAAACTCCACCTCGCTGCGTCCCATCTCTCCAAGCCATGCTGCTGTTCGCTCTGCAGCCACAACCGACTTCCACGATGCAGAGGCAAGCAGCTCATGCCACAGGCCCTTGTTGTCCACATGCGCCCACAGAAGCAGCAGGTTCGCGGCAGCCTTGTTCCTTGCCCGGACAGCCGTGTACGATATTGTCCAGGTTGTCGCTATGCTGCCGTTCGTGTAGCTCCGCAGCGGCATGCGCCTGCCGTCGTGCGGCTCCATCAACTGCCGCCACTGCTCTTTGTACAGCCGAGTGTAGATGCTGAAGCTCGTGCCTGTCTCGCTCATGTACGCAGCAGCCTGCGCCAGGGCCAGCGGCAGCCCGTCGAGCAGCCCCAGCAGCTCGTCAGCCTCTTGGCCTGTGATGGTTAGCATCGCTGTATCGCTCGTGGCCACAGCCGCCGCTGCAGCTACACTCCAAGATGCTCACCCACGCCCCTCCCGTACCACATCTTGAAGATGGCCTGCGCCTGCTCCTTATCCACCTTTCTCACTTCCCACCGCTCTCCGAGCTGGCCCAGATGCCAAAGACGGGTTGTGATCAGCACCGATCCATGGTCGGCCTCCGGCAGGTACTCTTCCACGTTGTACGCCTCCGTGTCTTCTTTGCGCTGTCGATCGTCTCGATCAACGTTGTCGACCACCAGCAGCCAATCGCTGTTGTCCGCTATGCTCAGCCAGCCCAGCACATCTCTCACCACCGCGTCGACGTCGCCGCCCTGGTCGGTGGCATACAGCCTGCTGGCCTCGGGGATCTGGCCTGCGGGGATGCGGCTCGCAAACGCCGCAAAGCTCTGCTTGAGGCTGCTCTCGCTGCTCCCGTCTAGCCACAGCACTGACGAGAAGCTGTGCTGGTATCGCCGGGCAAAGTTGGCCGCCAGCTGCGTCTTGCCCACGCCGCCCAGTCCGTAGACTGCCAGCAACCGCCGTTCTTTCATGCCGTCTTGCTGCAGGAGCGCCTGCTCTAGCTCTTCCGTATCTCTCGCCCGCTCTGCAAACTTCCCCACAGGTACACCCTTAAGGTTGAAGGGGACGCGGTACTTGCAAGCTTCTCCTACTGCTGCGGTCTTCACCACCTCTGCCGCGGGGATGAGTGACAAGATCGCTTTTGCACACGCTGCTGCCGTCGCTGCTGCATACGGCTGCCACGCCTTGTTCTTGTGCGAGTCGGCGTAGTCGCAGATGCCTCGCACCACCAGGCACGGGAAGTCGTTCATCAGGCCCGCTGCTTCCATCTCGAAGCACAGCACCCCGTCCAGCTCTTCGCTCAGCCGGTCGCGCGTGGCTCCATCCTTGATCACCTGGTTGCCTGACGCTATCGTGCCGTAGTGGATGGTCACTTCCTCGTCAGCTCTTCGTGTCGTCCGGTGTACGACATGGTCCTTGCTGCAACGCTCGCACGTCGCTCCACCATCATGGTGGTATGTCGCCTTGAACAGAACGTCAGGCCCGGCTTCCTCGCAGCTGAAGTATGGGTGTTGATCAAAGGCTGACAGATGCGTTGCAAGAGAACCTCTATCCTGCCTGTCCTGATAACGGTACGCCCTCAACTGAGTGACGGCGTGGAGCAGCGCCTTGGGCGGCGCGTTCAGCGATCCGGTCCGCGTCATGCGTCCGCCCGGTCCCGTCTTGCCAAAGTCATACTGCACCACTCCGCCGTGCTGCTGGACCGGCTGACTGACCACGACGTCTCCTAGTCGCACGTCTGCCTCGGCGCTCGGCGCTCCGCCGCCGACGCCTACCATCAGTCCGAAGCGGATCGACGTGAAGATGGACGTGGCTTGCCCCGCGCTGAACGCAGCAGCGCCGATGCCCATCTGGCCAGCCGGCAGGCATGCCAGGACGACGTTGTGGCTACCTATGCGGCCCAGCGTGTACTGGGCTGAGCTGACGCCATCGTGAGGCAGATGCTTCTCGTCAAGCACCACCTGCGCCGCCGCCAGCTCGACGGGCAGCGCGCATATCCATCCCACCGTGTACGCTGCAGCGTCGAGCCGGCGCCGAGCCATGGGTAGCGCGTCGGCGCGCGGGTGATGGGCGTGGTAGACAGGTCAACGTGCGCGCTAGATGGACATATGTGCGAGCTTGGCTGAACCAGACGGAAGAGGCAGCATTCGTCACGCCTGAGGACATGGAGGTGTAGGAGCAGCAGGACGCCAGTGCGTGAGGCATTACAGGAGCAATCAGTCCTGTCGTGGGCGCAGCAGCTGTGGCATAGCGCAGGAAGCTTGTCCCCCGTGCCCGCACAGCCTTGCCAGCGCGCGCCTGTCGCTTGATACGAAGTGATTGGGGGCGGAAACAGCTGCAGGCTGGTGCATGTGCAGGCAGGCGGCTGCGCTGAACGAATGATGGCTGCCTCTCTCTGAAAAGGAAGCGGGCATGAAGCAGGCTGGCAGCGGGACTCGTAGATGCACGAGTTTCCAAATGCTGCAGACTAGAGTTAGCAATCATCTACAATAGAAAATTATGTCATGTCTTTCTAGTATTGCAGTGCTATCGTCCTAGCACGGTAGCGCTGTACACATGGTCGTCAGCCTTGTCCCGCTCGCCTTGGCACAGCGGAGCTCAGCCGCCTGGAGGGGAGCGGCGTGTACGAGTCAGCTGCAGTACTGATGCACAGAGTTACCGATGCTGATTATGTGAGCCCAGCGGGGTCGTGCTCCGCTAGCTTGGATTAGTAGTCGCTCGGCTCACAAGTACCGATGCGGGTGGCAACCTTACATGAACCTTTACACAGCACCCAATACAGCGCTGCTGTTAGCTTGCGAGGACTGCAGCAGGGCTTTACGATCAGGTAGGGCACTTGCATGTATTTTGATTACCGAGGGTGATTGTTGGTGGCCTGCGATTGAGGAAAGTCCATTCTGCGACAAAACAAGGCGCGACGCAGGATAGGCACGGAAGGCATCAACGCGAGTGTAATTTTCATACGTGAAGATATCGGCGCGTTCGGCAATACCTACAGCACACAATGGATACGATACTGCAACAGCTGCTGAGGGTTGCGGAGCGGTTGAAGTGTGTGAAGTCGAAGTACCACTCGTATTTCTCGCCACGGCGGCCTTCTCGGCACACAGTGAGGGACGTTACAATGAACAGCTTTCTCAAAGGGACCCATTAGATCGGCTGCTTCGTCGTCTTCTGCAAAATGTTGGCCACTTGTATATTGCCGCCAATTCGGTCCTCATCCCCTCCGCCTCACGTCGCTCCGTTCTTCAGAGTGCCCAGGAGATACGTCAAGTCAAACATGCAAGTTGGCCATGATAACTTGCAATCTCCAACAGAAGACGGAAAGCCTGGCCGCAATCTGAGGGAGAGTACTAGAATCCAGATAATACCGAAATCTGCGCCAAACTCAAGCCCCGTTCAACGCACCGAGGAAGAGCAGCCGACCCCTACTTCGCCACGAGATGGCAGGAAGAGGAATTCATCCCTCGAAGCTGATGACAATACAGAAGAATCTGTCGAATGCGAGAGTGCTAGGGATGTAAAGACTCTGGCAAGTGCTGTTTCTACGGGGTCTGGGGATCTTTCACCACATGTCTGTCTCTGTCAGGCTGAACTGAAAATTCCCCGTCCAAAGAATGGTAAGTTCGTCATCCTTTATTCACTGTCTCGGCGGCTGGGTAGCCTAGGGAGGTTGGTGGCACTGCCCAATTCGAACACAACTATTTGTGGACAAAGAACCTCGACTTCTTTGTTTGCGGCGGTGGCACTGCCCAATTCGAACACACCTATTTGTGGACAAAGAACCTCGACTTCTTTGTTTGCGGCGCAATTTTGGTCAGCGGCTGACTCCTTTGTAGCGTTTATCTTTTATCGACAGCACCATCAGCAAAATATCATCCGTAACAATCCAGGTCTGAACAATCCGACATTTCGAAAATCATTGGTGAGAAGTGGACAGCGGAGAGTGACGAGGAAAAAAAAGTTTGGCAGGACCTTGCTCAGGTTAGTGTGCCTTCGAGCCTCCCTTGCGGCATGTCTGTGTAGACTAATATGACACATAGGAGCAGAAAGCCAGGCATCACGAACAGCATCCTGACTATCGATATCAACCTCGCCGAATCAGTAAACCTGGATCGCCACCATTGAACCCCATCGGCCAGCATACAACTGTTGATAAATACCGTTACCCAAGGTGTGGTGGTCGTAGTATCAAGCCACCCACTAGCCCCTACCCTACCGAACCTCAAGGCACATCCACCTTGCCGCCACCAAATACTTCTGAAGGTCTCACACCGACCACACGCTACCTGCCCATGATGAGCAGCCTTTCGCTAGATTCGCCAGTTGTTGCTCGTCGCGGACCAGGCCAGTCAAGACTCAGTAACATTCAGGTTCCTCCTTCTATCCATGAACAAGAGATGTATAGCCCTCTTACACCAGGACAAAAGAGACGTCGATATGACTATGAACCACCTCCATCTGCTCATAGGCCTGAAGGGCCTTGTTACCCTCAGAGTGCGGCCCGTCGCGAGTCACTGCCGCCCATCCACGTGCGCGTGTCACCCCCAAACACAGCTAGCATGCACCCTCCCTCCGCCCGGACTCCTCGTGAGGTACGCATGACTCAACACGAGCTGCCGCGCAACAGCTCGTCTGCTTCTGACATCAACATTGTTGTTCCTCAACACCATGACCAGAGCAGAAGCGTCGAAGCAATGGTACTTAGCGTCCCCTACCAAGCCAGGATCAGGCTGCTCGGTCGTATCTGTGCCCCGCTAAAGGATCCCGGCCCGAGGAGCCCTGCTGTACAGGCCCGAGGAGCTATCATCGCTGTCGAAGGTGACGACCTGAAAGCTGTCCAAGATCTCACGGAATGGCTGAACGACTTCCTCGGCAAAGACGGAAAATACAGTTCCCACATTGCCGAACCCCCAAAAGCCCCCGCCGACAATAAGGAGGCGACCTTCGAAGAGTACCTCGACCTGATCAAGGATTGGCACGGAAAATCCAAAGAAATGACGCGCTACATCACCACACCTATCACGCACTCCGACTCCCTCTCATCCAAGGACGAGGAAACGGACACTACCAACCGCAAAGACTCTGCCACGCCCCCAGACTCTCCGCGCAAATCCGCGTCCCCCAGCCTAACCATGTCAACCCTCACCTCCTTAGCCGCAAGCAAGAAGCCCATCGTCATCCTGCCAACCTTCCAGCTCCACGCCTCCGTCGCCTACGCCTCCCGTATCCCAATTCAGGACGCGTACAGTCCTACAGATCACTGGCAGTGGATGGCGACACTGTGGCGCGGCACCGTGGGCCCGGATCTCACGCTGTATGTCAAGAGCTATGATGCTAAGGAGGCGCCGCCAGGCAAGATGGTGGAGCTGGATGATCAGGTTCGCTGTTTGACGGTGTTGAAGGCGCAGGGGAAGGCGTTTGCGGATGCGAGTTTGAGGAGGGTGGGGTTTGAGGTTAGCGAGTGGGTTAGGGGGATTGGTGCGAGCAAGCAGGCGTAAGGTTAGTGTGGGACTGTTGCGAATGAGGTTCGGGTGGACAGCTTTCTCGGCGGTGATAGGGGTGGCTGGCGTCGGGTGGTGCTTCCCTTTCAATTCTTGTGTGGAGATTATGTTGGAAGTAGTGGATACACAAGGCTACTACTTGCAGTACATACGTTGGATAGGAAAGTGGGGAGCACGGGCTATACCACTGGCGTTAATGGATCATGAGCATCAGCATCGACCTTCGTTTGTTGACTTGTAGAGGACGAAGGCAATCTCGAGATACACGCTAACGTAACCCCAAATTCTCAACCACTCCGCGTAGAGCAAGTATCCTCTAGGCTTAACAGCATGTAGCTCTTCTTGGACTGTCCTCACCTGTCCAACAAAAGAGGACGACCTTGTTGAGCGATATGCTATCGTTACTGTAGGCGTTGCAATGATAGCCAAGATTCTGCATGTCTGTTAACAAAGCATGTCCATTCGCAGGCAATGGAGACCAGTGAGACGTACCGTACAGCCTCTGCAGAATCGCGCACACCTATTGTTAGCCGCCGTCCATTTGTAGGACGTCTAGCTTCCTCCACCGGACGGCGAATGCTTTCCGCTAGAGATTTGTCAGTCTTCGTAGGCTTCTGTTGAATGCCAAGAGCGTAGTCGTGCCTTTCCTGTGGCTGACATGACCCGTTCAGAAGACAATGGAGAAGGCTGTGGCTGCGCTCATGTGCGCTCGCTTGCGCGACGCCCCAGCCTCACAACACAAAGGAGCAGTGTCGCACAACCAGCCCCTTGCCTCTCCCTTGCGTCCGCGCTCGCAAGGCCGTCTTCGTCCTCAAATCGACGCAGCGCTATTGGCGGGTGGCACAGGCTGCACCGCCGCACACCAGCCGCGCTTATGTAAGGATCCGCTCGGCTCCGGACCCCGAGAGCAACAAAGCCGGGGCGACATCATAGCGCCTTCACATGCGGTCTCACATGGCACGCCGGAGCTCTTTCACCGTTGTCACATGCGTGCTTTAGACCAACCACAGCCCGGATGGAGCTAAGACGACGCGCTTGTTGTGGGTAAATGGACGATGGGCGACTATGGCTGGCTAGGCTGTCTTTTCGACACGACGACCTCGTCGACTTCCACCGTGTATGAATGCTCTTGTGACTGTCTAGGCGATGTTTCGAGTGTGAGGGATTGCTGCGACTCTGCATTCATGACGTCTGGACGCGACAGCGCTGAACGGACAACACTGCGGGGGAACAAAGACAAGCAACAAGGACAGAAGGGAGCAATAAGAGACGGCGACTATGATAGACCACGTCCTGGGTCGCCCGTCGGTCCAGTTTAGAAAGATCCAAGTGCTTGCCGTCGTCTCCTTCTGGTCTTTCTACCTCTATAGGCACGCTCCTTCCCTCCCGCGCCTCACATACCACAGCTAACACTCCCACAGCGGCGACCGCCACGGGCCGCCGCTCCTCCGCCGCATCTCGTCGCTCCTCTCCTCCAAGCTCACCGTGTGGCAGAGCGTCCTCGTCACGCTGCTCTACCTCTACGTCGCCCGCAATTTCGGCAAGCTCGTCGGCCTCGAATGCCCCGAGCCGCTCGCCTCGCTCTATTCGCGCTCCTACTTCCGTGCAACATGGGTCACCACAGCCCTCGACGCGGGGTTCTGGTCGGCTATGAAGGTAAAGCGCAAGGGACTGCGGGATTTTTTGTCCATGGTGTTCAGCGTGTACTATCTGATATGCGCGGAGCAGGCGGATGAGAAGGTCAGGAAGATCAGGGCGACGCTGACGGTTGACCATCTGCGTGTTGCGTGGAACAAGGGGACGACGCCGTATCTGGCTGCGCTGACGAACCTCATGCGCCCGAGGCTGATGTGGTATCCGCCGCGCAAGATCAGAATACCGAGGCCGAAGGGAGGCAGCTACAAGGAGCCGGTTGTCGGATGGCTGTACTTCAATGGTCCCATCAGTGCGCTGAAGAAGCATGATAAGATTGTCTTGGACATTCCGGGCGGTGGCTTTGTGGCCATGGATCCGCGGAACCACGACGATAAGCTTATGGGCTGGGCGGGGAAGACGGGGCTGCCGGTGTTGAGTCTGGACTACAGGAAGGCGCCCGAGTGGCCGTATCCGTATGCGCTGAACGAGTGCTACGATGTTTACCACACAATCGTTGCCACGAGAGGAAGATGCATGGGGCTCTCCGGCGAGCAGGAGCCGAAAATCGTGGTATCTGGTGACTCGGCGGGAGGCAATCTGGCTGTGGCCATGGTCCTCATGATCCTACAGAGCGGTTCGACTGCGACGCGGCGGTGGCAGGGCGAGCTTGAGCTACCACCGCCAGTCGGCTGCATGCTGGTCTACCCCGCACTCGATATGAACATTGGAAACTGGATGACAGACGAGCAGATGGCGCTCATCCGCGACCGAAGAGTACGAAAGACCAACAGGCCCATCCTCCGACACAAGAGCGATGACTACCGTCACCTCGCGCCCAATACCCCCTACGGCTCCGATGGCTCTGGTAGCGAAGACGAGGAACCAAGAGCACGCATGGTCAATGGCAATACGCCAACCAGCGAACGCGTGCTGACTTCACCCCAAACTATGATCAAGCTCAGCGCTGCACACACCAATAAGGACACCACCGCCCTTCCCAACATCGACTCCGACCTTGCCAATGGCCACCCCGTCGCGACTCCCGACCAAATGTCGCCAGTAGCAACCCGCAGCTCTCCCGAAACACCCCGTGTCTTCCAAAAACCGGCTGCCGGCCCAGCGCCACCCGCGACCGCTATCAAAACTCGCCTTGCGACGTCGTCGATGATTTCGTACTTCAACGACCGCATCCTGACCCCAGAGATGATGCGCGCCATGATCATTCTATATATTGGTCCTCACCACCGCCCGGACTTCAGCACCGACTTCCTGCTCTCACCGCTCCTGGCCCCGGAGTCGCTTCTAGCAAAGTTCCCCCGGACCTGGATGCTAACCGGCGAACGAGACCCGCTTGTCGACGATACCGTCATCTTCGCAGGGCGACTTCGACAAGCAAAACGCGCCGAGTTCACCACAGGAAAAGAACTAGGCCTGGACTGGGCACGCGGCGAGTTCAGAGAAGAAGACTGGGTAAACGTCGACCTCGTCCCCGGCATCTCCCACGGCTTTCTGCAGTTCGTCGGCGTCTTCCCAGACGGCTGGAAGTACATCTACCGCTGCGCTAAGTGGATCGACAAGGCCTTCGCTGCGGCTGAGGGTCGCGAGGCCCTCGATAGCACGGGGCCTAGTACGGCGGTCACGCCGTGGCTGAGAAGTCGGGATGATTACTTTGGCAGTGGGGCGACGCCGGGTTTGGCGGAAGCGGTCGATGGGTTGAGGAGTCCGAGTGCGAGAAGGACGAGGCACCACTACCGTTCTGGGACTGCCTCGTCGGCAGACGAAGACAGGCCGTTGGAGATGACGGTCCTGCCGAAGAACAAGACGAAGCTTACGCCGCCCCAAGAGCATGCAAATAGGGTGGAAGGCGCAAGTGAACGTACGACACGCGGCAGAGGGAGGGTAAGGAAAATCGAAAAGGGCAGGAGAAAGTCACTGGTTAGTCTGGCAAGCGAAGATGATCTGTTGGGAAGGCGGATGAAGGGCTTGACAGGCGGTCTTGGAGGCGAGGGGCTGTTGGAATAAGTGATAACATTTGGGTCGACGACATCGTTTGCAAGCAAGCATATATACATGGTAGCATTTTCGGCGTATCGCAGCGGCAGCACTCATTCAAGTACAGACTACGAAGACATCTGGCGTTACTCCGCCGCGGTTGCTTCTCAATCCAACGAGTGAAGAGCAGATAAGTCTTGGTGCTTGCGACTTTCGACCGAACCTGGTCTGCGCCTTCCTCTGCGCTCTCTACAGCCCCAGCCACGCGCATATGTGGGTCTTGGATGGTGTTGTAATCTGCAGCGAATCGCGGTGCAACCGCCCTGTCTCGCCAGCCATCGTGACAATGCCCGTACGACGCGATCTTGCATCGGAAACGCACGACGCTGACTCGACTTCTCCGCTGACATGCCCGCCGGCTGGTTCCCGACTGGGCCTGACATACATGATATGCCGCGAGACGGAGCAACAGAAGAGCTCTGCATGCCTCTTCGGTGTGCACAAGTGGCGGCGAAGCAGCGGGACATGAGCCTGAAGGCTTCAGGCCACGACGCGGGTGACTGTATCCAAAGGTCACTGTTAGAGGCATAGGTGCTCGTATGGGAGCCATGTCACAGCGTTTCGCGCTGTAGGGTTGAGAGCGCAGACGGTGGTGCGGCAGTGAGTATGTGACATCCTTGATGGAAAGGAGTTGTTCGTATTCTACGTAGGATTCGAGGCTACATTATCGGATTCAATGCTTCAATCGACCTTGTCTCTCCATCATTCTTGGTATTTGAATCTATTTTTGACTAAGCTTCGTCAGTGCTAGATGCGAAGGTATCGATTTGTGAACAAACGATGCCGAGGAATTGTGTGCGTGAGGTGCGAGTAGATTTTGAGCGTTGCTTTCCACTCTGTCCGGTTTCACACCCACAGATGGGCCCGATCTCTTGATCTATGATGTGAACTTCAGATGAGATGAATTCTTGGATGCTATCTACGAGCGATGAGGTGTTACTAATATAGGCACCTGCAACAAGCAAGACACAAAGAAACAATCTATTTAGGCATGAGATGAAAGCGGCTGAAACCAACAAGATCCCCACAGCCCTTGTCCGTTGGCAAAGCGTGCAACTATTTGCGCTGAGTGATGGTTTTCTGCAACGTTCGTATAGCCTTCGTCATGCCTAAAATTTGCTGGCGACTTCCGCGTGCCACCATAGTGCGTATTGATCGCACAAATAATTATAGTCTCAACATGACGTCGGGATAATTAATGGACGGGTGGTCTGGCATCTGGCTATTTTGAGTGGTAGCCGAGAGGGGCACAGTGAAGGATTGGTCTATTTCTGCCGACGGGACCATCATATTAGAAATGACATCTCGAAAGATACCTTATAATGAAAGACCTGAGGCTGAGATCTTTTAAGAGAAAGCCTTTTAACGACTCGGGGGGTTCATGCTGTGGTGCGGCCGAATGCGTTGGATAACATCGCATACCTGGGCTTGTGGGTTAAAGCGCTGAACGGCTTGAACATGGTGCTCGGAATGATTTAGCAATGGTCATTGAGTTGTGTTGCTGTTTTGCGATTGTTTCGATGAGCTTCAGATGGTAGGTATGGAATACCTGAAATTGTTATGTGGTGCTAGGAACTGAGACAATGTTACCATATTGTACTTTTGCTAACGTGACCATACTGCTGGGTATGACATCTCGCCAAGAACTCTAGTCTCGAAGGCTTGAAATGATGGTAACAAGGGAGAGAGATTATGTACGAGTCAAGTCGAAAGACTGGGGGTCCGATTGGAGACGTCAGTTGGTGAATGTGATAGCGCCGTCAAAGGAAGGCGGTAAAAGTGAAACTTGGGCGACGAGAATTGAGACGCCTTGTCGTCGTGCCATATGCTGGTGATGTAGTCTTGCGTCAAATGTGGAGATGAAGCTAATGTTAATATCTGGCCGTGTGACCTAAGACAATGTACCACATTCTTGGGTAGCAGGAAAGTACCGTGATGGTTGCCGAGATGCACTCCCCCTTCATGGAGATGAGGTGCGTACTGTCAGATCAGTTGAGGGTGGTACACAGATCGTCCGCAGCAGATCTCTTGGGCCCTAGCGCCCGATACCTGCAAATCTAAGCTCCGTAAGCTTGGAAGCTATGTCTCGCAAGACTTCTGCAATGAGTACGTCTGGTACCACTTTTGCCTTGTTGAACTTGATTCAAACTCCCAAAAGGTCACAATATTCTGCCGTCCCTGGTAGTAGCGCTGAGAAGTCTCGATTACCGAATACTAAAGCTGCTGTTGTGATCAGGTCATAAGACAGTTTCCAAGCTGGCGGCATCGACAAGCAAAAGGCCATGCTTGCTGAGCATTCAGGTACTCTCCATCATTTCGATTCGAGGTGTCCGTAGCGGTGAGCGTTGCGACACCATCGTGTGGTGGAATGATACGTTGTATTGCAGTGACAAATGATACGCTCCTTCGAGCAGAACCCGTCAAGTGCAACTCTGCACCAACATCGTACGAATCGAGCACCCCTCGCAGATGGCATTTCAGGCCAATCGAACCGAGTCAAACTTTGAGTATGCACGTCAATATCGTTGACCAGTATGTCGGATTCCTGACCGCTCTTCCCCCTGTTGCGAGAGCCTTGCTTTCAGGAAACGGATCGGTCGAGTATGAATGCGGCCTTACATCGGACCAAGATCGCTTTGTTTATGCACCTCCAACTACATCTAGCTGTTCCAACTCCATGGTACGTTGAGGTGCGTTGGAATGCTACCGGGGGTGTAACGGTCTTATAACTAGCTGTCGATCGACGTTGAACAGCTAGCCTTGCGATCCGCGGGAAACGGGCGCCCCTAGCTTTTCTCACGGCTTGGTGCATATTCGTTGCTTAGTTGTGACGAGCCGAACCTTGGTCTGATGATGGCCGCATATGTGGGTACGGCAAGCCTCGTGGGCGCGGGCGACTTGCAGTGGCCTGGTGTTGGTGTTGGCTGCAGGCTGGACAGAATTTGACTAGCGCGGATCGATCGTGGCCACCTCGGACCTTTAGGTTCGCCCTGTGCCTGCGTCACTGGACCCCACAAGATTCTCCTGTGCAACATGCCTGCTGGTCGACTCGAAGGAGAATTCTCATCTCCTTATGCTACTAACGGTGGCGGCGAGCTCTGCGATCGGTTGTGTTGCTGCCTTTGCGACTGCTGACCATTCGAGAAGAAACGACCACTGCATTGGGTCGTCCCTCATCCCAGTCAGAATCCTGTTTGAGCAAGCCACTCTTCCTAGTTCGCCCGTCCTATAGTATTCTCGTGAATGGCTTTGCAAGAGAAGGGATATGCGAGGTCAGCGGTAAGGGTGGGGATGACGGGTTCCTCAATGAGGGAGCGCTCTGTGCTACATGTCGGTGCGTTCCAAGGTTGCTCTTTCTGATAGGGCTTTTTGCATACCTTCATATTTAACATCATATGACTTGAAGGCTGCAGACTTCCTGTACTTGCTTCCACCGCCTATTTGTATCTGTAGCCAGCCCGTCCGCTGCATAGGCTCTCATCATTTACTCAGCACACTCTGCATCCAGACGCCGCCTTCTTGCTTTCACCATTCCAAACCACTATACCTCTTCAACTTTCACGTTTCCTACCACAAGTACCAAGCTCAGCCACTTGGACCATTCGAGCTACTCAACATGTGCACAATACATTACATCGTCTACACCTGCCAACACTGGATCCCCCAGCCTCAAAGACCCAGCGGAGAGATTCTGCGAATCTGCAGACAGGCCGAAGAAGAACGCCTTGGATTTGCCTGTCCCGAAACTCAAAGGGACCATGAGGTTATTGACAGGAGCCAAGGAGTGTGCAGAGATTGCATGTGGAGACAGGTTCTACGATAGGCGCTGCTTACCAAGTAAAAGGAGGGAGGAAGGAACAACGAAGTAGTTGGACAACACAGTATCCCTACAAAGACCGCTTTCCGGATACCTATCAATCTTCGACGAAGCACGTACTCAGCAGCATCATCCGTGTGCTCTGTACCATGTGCCCACTTCATCAAATAACGACCGCCATTAGACCCTATACCTTTTACAGAGCTCTGGGTCGACAAGCAGCACTGCACATCCTACAAGACGATGGACATCGATTCCAAGCTAGCAAGGGGGCCCTGTCGACTACGAGGGCAGAAGCACGTTATCTTGAAAGCATTATACCAATTGTATCTATATGGTTTGGTTTGGGAGATTTGAGTACATCATATTTGTAATGCATAGCAGCGAGGTTTTGTCTCTTTCTTGCCAACAGGTCATATTTGAATAGTTTGACATTCAGTGTTTCAATGCTTTTCGATCACACTCGGTCTCAACTCACACTTTGTGAATGGGATAATCAACCAAGACACCAAACAGAATTGAGTAGTATCTTTCACCATTGTCACTCCCGTACCCAGTATACATCTTTCTTTACATTGTTGCCCTGGAAAGGAAGCACTGCAGCCACAAACATCAGCAATGTGCACTGAGGAAGTCTGTCTCTACTTTGGCTGCTGCGCCCACATCTTCATTACCGGCATACCCCTCGAGAATTGCACTCATACTCAAACCAAGGGCATCGAGGCCTGTGCCTGCCCGCACCTGTCGAAGCACGCCACGGAGAAGCTGGAGGGGCTACGTCTGAAGTGCAAATCAAAGTCAAGGGAATTTGAAAATGTGTGGTTTGGGAAGTAGAACATGTCATTGCGCACATCGGTAGGAAAAAATCGACAGCCAGATACATTTGGGAGATCCTGGAGGATTGTAATCATACTTTGGATGACGATTTTTCGTGATGTTGTGTTCACTCATTGAACGAGGCACGCTTAGCCTTGTACACGTTACCTAGGTATGGTTGGCAATTTCAAAAGGGTATGTTACATCTAGTGCTATCGCTGTAGAGACAAGGATTGAACTCGCACAAAGCTGGTAATGGTCCCCAACAAGAGTTGCAGGCTTCTACGGTCCATATGAGAGGTCCACACTTTGATGTTCTGGTGGCGCTTGTTAATGGGGAGAATGTGATCAGAATTGTGATGTATTGAGGTGGCTGCTAACTGATTTATTGCGTAGCTGAGGAACGAAGTGACGAAGCAAGCAATGTATCCGCATGATATGGCAGATGAGCGGGAGAATCTATTGGTCGAATGCGAAGCGCACGAAGGGAACACCAATTGCGTTCATTGGCGCCAAGATGTCACTGATCGCATGGGCTGGTGAAGGAAGGAGAAGAGACAGCCACGCAATCACGAAGACAACAGCCACGAAGGAGACAACAACCATGAAGTAGGCAACAATAACCCTAGAAAGGTGACGAAGCGCAGCAATAAGGAGAAGAACGCAGCCTTCTATACAACATCAGATCCGTAAAACAAACAGAGGCTGTCTTCTTCTCCTTCTTGCTGCCTTTAGACTATTGCTTGCCTATTACAAGGTTAGGATACATGTGAGCTTGCACGTACACACGTCTTTGGTCGTTCACGCCCAAGGCTCGTTATATACTGTGAGCACTAAGGCCTAATCTGGAATGGTGCACAAGAGCTGGAGTGGAGGTGCCTGGCTGACAGCACTCTCTGGAATTGACCGGTACCGATTGAGAACACTCGAAGGAAGTTGATGGGCTTGAGCCTTCTCGGCCTATGAAAGAATGCTCATTGAAGCTCAACGCGGAGCGGGTCATTTCCTTGCATTCTTGGCAATCATCGGAGGGTGACGTCTGCCTTGGCTTCGCGTGTTCTGGATGTTGGTGGCCACACAACAGCCGTGCGGACAGCAGCTTGCTTCCAGCTTCACCGTTGATTGCATACACCCCGCTAACGTGTTGTGGGGTCAAGCATCACTCGAGCCGTGCTGGCAGTAATCAACAGTGAACATCGCTGGTTCTTCAGCAGTAGTTATCGTGCTCTTGAATTTGCGAGATATGCTATGACGCCATGACACGGCGCATGTCTTGATCTCATCCGGATGACCGACAGAGACTGCTATTCTGGCTCCGCAGCCTTGCGCAGTCACGACTGCACTTATAGACCCGAATAGCTGCAAGTTATATGCCCTTGGCTTGGACGGATGTACCTCGAACCTGTGGACTGCTTTGATCATGTTTACGGCTCGGCGACTTCAGACATCTATCTGTCAGCAGAACCTACCTCTCTACACATGAGAGTGCCCGGAGAACCACCATTTCTTTGAGCGCACGCGAACAAACCAAGCTTGCGGGCGACAGAAGGGAAGCCGACCTGTAGTGGCACAGAGATAACTGCCAGGAGATTAGATAACTGAGCAACAAGCACCCGGTTTTTACTCGTCAGTTTTGCTGACTTGTAGAAGCAACAAAAGCTTAGCGAGTCTCAGCAACGGCTTGACTTGAAACAAAAGTCTGGGGTTTGCTGCTTAGAGTGCCGATGCGAGGAGCTAAGAGCAGAAGTGTGCAGCTAACTCGATAGCTGGGGCCCTTTTTGGGCGGTTAGCTGGGAGCCAGCCAAACTGGGACTGGGCCCTTGGCAAGAGGGCAGTGCAAGAGTGCTTAGTACCTCTGAACAACCTCGAGTCGTCATGGGCTATATACAATGTAAAATCAGCTGGAAGAAACCGCCAAACCTTTCTTCAAGTCTGACCAAAGTCAAGCATGCGGCCTTTCTCTCCGGTCTGATTAAGGACACTACATTTCCAAATCCGCTACTGCAACTTGATTTCTTTCCATTTTGGCTTCAGCCAACAACCCATCGTTTAGGAGTGGTCCATTAGCTCTTTCCCGAGTGTTGACTTTCTCAACCTCAGCTCAATCCAAGCACGTAATCCATTTTTTATCAATTCTCGTAAGAGTACTGCGCATTAGACCTTTTGGTTCCAGATACTCTACTTGCAACAGCTGCTTCTTCACCGGCTGTCTCTCGAGTGGCCGTCACCGACGGTCGCAACGAAATTGTACA
Source organism: Macroventuria anomochaeta (assembly GCF_010093625.1). Taxonomy (NCBI): domain Eukaryota; kingdom Fungi; phylum Ascomycota; class Dothideomycetes; order Pleosporales; family Didymellaceae; genus Macroventuria; species Macroventuria anomochaeta. Next base: position 150,809 of record NW_022985404.1, on the reverse strand, counting down.
CAACGCAAGTTATTATTCACGAGCACCAAACTAGCCCTCGCGCTCTCTGGGAGACTTCGCCAAACGTATACCACGATACCGTTTCAAAATGATCATCCCTCCAGCCTTACTCTGCGTTCTCCTACTAGCATATCGCGCGCACGCCCTCCCTACTACGAAGCCGACACAAATTCAAGACACTGAAACAACAAACAATTGGTCGATAGAGGCGATACTGGGTCTGATCAGTGTCTTTGTGGCACTACTCTGTTGTGCGATTGGTCTCGTATGGCCAAGCTGTCGAAGACGCCTGACACTGAGAAGGATTCATGCCGCTGCAAGCAGGTCTGCATGTTCCATCACCTCTCCAGCCTTGCTGGCTTCGACAGCAATTCAACACCAAGGTGCCCGATCAACACATCTTCTTGCCACCCAAGTCCACCGGCCCAACATGGTCCCAGTTCATAGCAGCATGGTAGCCATCACCATCACTACTATGTTCGTGCCGACTGAGTCGAATTTCGTGTAGGTGGTGTGGATTTATAAGCATTGTGAATGCGGCTCTTTCCAAAGGCGTTTGTGGGTCGATGTCGAAGCGTAGAGAAAGGTGCTCGTTGTTCAGCGATAGTTACGGTCTGTACACCTAGTGACGTCTTCGGAACAAGACCAATATCTTTCCTCTACCAGAAATCTATCGACTGAAGCTATCCTGGCTATAGTGGGCGTGTTCGCAGCTATATTATGTAACTACGTGGCCTAAGTCACATGATATTCTATTGAGGAAGGCACTGCCCGAAGGCAAGTGCACTTACCTCTGAGCCGAGAGCTCCTGTACAAAAACACCATCGGACAACACAGATAGTAATTCAATCATTGACCACAGCCTCCGACCGACACTGCTCATGCAGTTACATATTATGCTGTGCTATCAGCCTTGTTTGGCCCAATTGTTGAAGACGGGTTCGACTCAGCAGAAGCAGCCCCAGTTCATGTAGATCCGACCTTTGTTTGTTCTAGACCTCACTGGTCATTGAAGCATCTCACTTAATAATCGGCCCATAGAAACTCGTACCTCACACTTACCACCAACAGCACAACTTCGATCGGCCAACAAACCATTACTATCGATACACCGTATATGTGACGGTTCATGGGGTGAGAATGCCCCATGCATCACGTGTTGGTGTAGTGGTTCCTACTTCCCTTGACAAGCACTTTCCACACTCATCTGTATCATAAATACATCATCCTAGGCGTCATTGGCGGCGGACTCGGGCTCTGCGGAGGTGTAGTCTGTACCCCCTCGATACCATGAGTGCTGTCCCTGTAATGACTCGAGCTATACTCAGTGACCTCCTTGGACAACTCAACAGAATCAGCGTGAATACTCCAGCCAGCCGACTTGCAATGACTCTTCAGCTCCGGCCTGCCGTGATGTACATTTCCGTGCTCTTTATCCCCGGTCATGTGAACTTCGCCGTACTCTTCGTGACCGCCGTGGTGGTGCTCCTTCTCGAACTCGAGTGCGTATGGCTCGCCGGACTTGATGAGACGCCAGTTGCACCAGAGGGAGGCGAGCTTGTCGCAGCAGAGGGCAGTGAAGAGCAGTACCACGGCTATTGGAAGGATAGCTGGCAAGTTAAGAAGATTAACAAGTCTTTGCTTGTTGGCGAGAACAGCAAGAGCTGCCGCGCCAGCTCCAAGCACCAGGCAGCGGATGATGATAGAGACGGAGTCAGAGAGATCGACCTTGTGACGGCGAATCAAGAACAGGAAAACGATGAGCGAGATGATGAGGACCCAGAAACAGGACCAGAAGTAGAGGTAGGTAAGCTTCCAGCTCTTCTCCGCGATATCGATGGGCTCGATGAAAGCTTCCAGCATTTTAATTGGCATCCTGACGCCGAGACCAGAATAGACACTGTTTGCAATAGCATTGTCGATGTACCAGAAGTCCTCGGGCCATGCACTGCTATCGAAGGTAGTCGTGTTCTGTTGAGAACAGATGCCGGTAGCGTCACTAATGTTCTCGATGTGGAACATGATCTCTTCGTAGTATCCGCACGTATCAATCTTGGAAGTGAACTGGTATTAATTGGTGAGTGCGTCTTGCAGCTTGGTCCCGTCCAGATGTTGCCGGCATATTTTGTGCAGATCTATGGTACCCTTAGCAACGTTCTTGAGGACGTAGCGTGCCATTGTAATTGCTGTGAGCCCTCGACCAAACAGACAATAGCCAATTCAAATGGGAATTGAAGCAAGGATCAGATCTGTTGTCGAGTGGCTCCATAGTGACCGTGAGGGAAGTTGTCGAAGTAAAGTGCCCAAAGGAAGACCTACGCGCATGATAAAGTAAGCCACGATTCTAAGTTAAGTATACAAAAAGCGGACTCACTAGGATGACAATGATGCACATGATGAGGAGGCATCCTTCAATATCGAGAACTCCCTCACCAATGACGATAATGGTAAGGAGGCTCATGCACTCCATCAGATGGGTCTTCTTGAAGCTAAGCATGCGCCAGAAGCATAAAAAATTGTAATGATGATCACAGATTCGACCCGCGTCCCAACCAAAGCCCTGGAGTTGTCAGCTGCTCTTACCCGTTCAGTGTGCGCTACGCCTCTGTTCCACTTTCCCGGACCACCACGACACAGCACCCTGCCGTATCAGGCAGTACGCTTCCGTTTGTAGACCTGCTCCCGTAAGATCGAGACAAGGGGTGGGAAGTAGCGAGAATGTCTGGATAAGATATTTCGCCTGAAGCGATATAGCATCTATTTGCCGAGATCGTCCTCTATATACTTGCAAACAACCAACGCCGCGCTCAATCGTGCCGATGAAGCTATGCAAACCCTATCTATGTGACACACGTCTGTACAGTGCAGTGCGACGCTACTTGCGTAGAAGGCCAGAGCGCTCGTTCATGTCTTGCCTATCATCACCGATCTCCTCCTCTTCATCCTCGTCTTCATCCTCGTCACTCCATCCTTCAGCCTCGAGGTTTTCACCACGAATGCCAAAACTCAAAAGGAAACCCAGCAACGAGATACCTGCAAAGAGGCCGAAGGGTAGTGCTTCTCCTTTGGGTTGGATCTTAGTCGCTGCCGTGAAAAGCGACCCCGAGATGAAGGGTCCAGCAGCGCGGCCTGCAGCTGAGAGCGTCTGGGCCAACCCGTTGAGGGTGCCGAGTACATTGTGATTCGGGGCTGAGTTGGTGATCTAGAAGGGTGTTAACATGATGCAATCAATGTAAGCGTTGTATACACAACTTACCAAGAGCAGCGCGGCTGTCAAACCACCGACACCAGCGATCGTCTTAATCACTAACACTACACCGAGCTCGAACCACAACCAAGCACTCCCCTGCTTGCTCTTATAGCCCACAAAGGGCATCAAGCTAAACGCCACAACGAAGAAAGCCAAGCTGGCTCTGTATGCGACCTTGTTGCCAAGCTTGCCGCGAAGCTTGCCAAAGATGCCCACCTGGAAGACAATCGTGATGGCGCCTGCGAACGACAATGACAGCCCAACAGCCTCAGGCTTCAGTCCTCGTCCTGTCGGTTCTACTTCCTCGGCAAAGATTGGATACAAGGAGTTGTACGAGATGTTCGCCAGCTGGAAGATGGTGTATGTAACCAGAAGTAAGATCGTATCTCTGTTGAGAATCTCCTTCTTAGTCAGCTCGCCGTTGGTATCTGGGAACAGGGCCGGTGCGATTCCGTCCGAGCCAGCGTCTGATGTATCGTCCAAATCCTCGTCTTCTTCCTCAATGCCATCTAGGTGTTGCGAGTGGTGACTCTTCTGCCTGCTCAGCCAGCGTGGTACGTATGAAGGCCGTGTAGAGCTCGTGAACTGCCACATTCGTGTAAAGAGGTTTCCTATCCTCTTGCCAAGAGGCGGCAGATCTTTCGCTTCCTCCAGACTCTCCTCGAGGAAGATCATGCATACTACGAGATCAATACCGAGAACGAGGGCAGAGAAGAGGTTCGGCAGTAGGTACGGGAACGGGTTGGTCTTCCCCTGGTCGAGAGGGTTTTTGTAGAAAACCAACAGACCTCCAACGATAGGTCCAGTGATGCCGCCGATGCCATAGACCACTGGCAGATATGTGAACGCCCGTGACTGATTGCTGCGGTCCGTGATCTCGCCGAGACAGGTAGACACAACGCCAGAGTTGCCGTTGACTATTCCCATGAGCGCCTGTACGAGAACAGCCTGCCAGAGGGTTTTGCAGAAACCAAAAGCAAGGAAGGAAACCATAGTCAGGAAGGTGCCAGTGATGATGACAGGCTTCCTCCCAATCTTGTCTGACAGCCAGCCCCAGAAGAAGTTGGTCGTGAACTGCGCCAGAGCGAATGACGAGGCAATGAGCCCTACGTACAACCCTGTCTGACCCTCCTTGACCTCTGGGAAGCTCTTTGTCATCTCTGGCAGATATGGACTGATTGAGTTGAGGGCTGTCTGCTCGGCAAGCGCGATAATAGCCAGCACAATGAGCTGCTTCTTAGGCAGGGGTGACTCATGATGCTGATCGTCTGGCTCTGAGCCGCTGGCAGGGCCATTGGGCGGGGAATTCGACTGTCGAGGGCCTCGTGAAGTCGGTGGTTTCGTAGGGAAGGTCTGATAGTGCAGCGTAGACGACTTGCGCTTGTCGATGGGCGGCCGTCTTCCGCTCATGGCGGGGCGCACAAGATCGGCCGAGGTCTGGGTATGTACGGGGTACCTCGTAGAGGCAGGGCTATTCACTGCAGTTACTGCATGCGTCAAGAGGCCAGAATCAGAGCGGTGGTGCAGCTGGCGAAAGTGAAGGTTGAAGCAACAGGTGAAAAGACAAGATACGCGTGCGCTCCAGATTTCGTCATACCCGCGCTTGCCCCAGCTGAGCTCTCGGCCTGTCGGCAACGGCAGGAACCCGCGCCCTGCCTCGACGTTCAAGAGATGCCATTCGTCATTCATCACAATGGATATCTTCTGGAACAGATGCCATCACCTGTCACGTTTCTTTCACCCATGCTCTCTCTTTCCAGGGCAACGGTTGCGAATGGTAGCTGTCGTTGCTTGCATCCACCGGTGCTCCTATTGGCTGCCGCTCTATCGTTTCTGGGCAGTAATGTCTGCAACAGCGCTCCTTCACGAGGTAGAAGATTGTGATTGACTGCCCTATTGAGCACGATGCTCTGAAGACTGATGTCTACCCCCGTGGTGGTAATTATGACATGCCTCTGCAAGGCTGGTAGGTTACATGTAACCCGAGACTCAGCCGGGCAGGTAACGTACATCTGCGTCGCGAAATCAGCAAAGCCAGGAACCTGCTCAACAACCCATCGATGTCCGTAGGAATACCCGAAAGAAACTCTTGATCAAGTACCAGCATCATGAAGTGCCGGAATTGCTGCACGTCTGCGGCGTTAACCCGTTGCACGGCCACTTAGAGTCCTCGGCATTGTACTTCGAAGACTCAATCGAACATTCACCAGACACCTCGAAGCCAAGATAAAACAGGGGTTTTATTGACAGCAACGAGAAGGCCGGAATACCCAGAACAGCGACCTGCGTTTCTTCGGCCAACAAGGTGATCGCACCCTTGCCAACTACACCGCATGCCTTGGCTTACATCTTGGCTTACATCTTGGCTTACATCTTGGCCAATATGGCAAGCGACTCCGAGAGCTCGAACTCATCTATTCAGCTTACACACTCATACTGAACACATGCGAGAAACTGTCTCACGCGCGTGCAAGTTCGACAATCCGGTTCGGTAACAACTGCTAGAGGTATACATGGCCATCGAACATGCTTCGAAGATTGGCTCGTAAGCCACGAAAATGTGGCATGTCCTGATCAGGGCCTCCAACCAAGACATCATTTCGATGCGCTTGTTTCATGACCTACAACTTGCTCACTGGACTTGCATTCCTACTCCATGAGGCTATGCCTCAATAGCCGTAGATTGATTGAAGGTCACGCTGCAAAGTGGAGTCGAAATTTGCTCCCGGAGGCGGTCGTTAAATTGTTCATTTCATCTATTGTGCATCTGGGTATAAGAAGCAGCGGTAACACCTGAGGTAGGCTTCAGTCATACAAACAGCCTCGTTTGCCTACACATTACTCTCTCATTATCATCGCAGCTTTCTTTGGGTCATTGTCTGTTCGACCAAAATGCGCGTCTCAACCTTGATGCCGCTCTTTGCGGCTCTCCCCTCAGCATTTGCAGCACCACAGCAGCCAGAATTCACCAACACCACCGAACTACCTACCCATTTCGCCATGCTACTGCTTCCGCGCTTCCAGGCGCTGGACGTCTTCGGCCCACTAGACGTGCTCAATACCCTCTCCATGCTCTACAGCAACAAAACAGCCATGACTCTCACCCTACTCAGCAAGACCATGGACCCAGTAAGCACCACGATCAAGGACATAAACGGCAAAAGCAACTTCGGTGAAGAGATCCTCCCGACCAACACGTTTGCCAACATCCTCGGCAAGGAGAAGAGTCATCCTGCCCCAACAAACCACACTACGTCAGTGGATAAAGACATCGAAGTCCTCCTCGTCCCCGGTGGTGGCGGCACAAGGCAGAACATGACCGAAGAAATCGCATTCGTGAAAGAGGTCTACCCCAAGGTACGTTCTTACTTTCGCACGATCTCCCAAACTAAGAATGACAATACTGACTACTTCCCAAAGCTGAAGTACATAATCTCCATCTGCACCGGCGCCACCGTCCTCTCCCGCGCCGGGATTCTTGACGGCAAGAAAGCCACCACCAACAAGCGCTCCTGGCTATGGGCTACCTCCACAGGGCCCAATGTCACATGGGTGCCGTCGGCGCGGTGGGTTGAAGATGGCAATATCTTTACTTCGAGTGGCATTTCTGCTGGTATTGATGTGACGATGGCTTGGGTAGGGAAGATCTATGGCGAGGAGGTTGCGGATTTTGTGGCGAATAGTATGGAGTATGAGAGGTGGACTGACCCGCACAGGGATCCGTTTGCGAAGGTGTGGGATGTGCCTGGTGCGGTATAAATGGGTACAACACTGAGGGCAAGAGCAAGACTTAGGTGCCGGATGCGATTAGTTAAGGTGATATAGAGATGCACGTACGTCTCCTAGAGGACAAGTAAAGCTGGCTTAGATATGTGGAGAAAGCAACATAAGACGTAAGATCAGAAATTTGATGCATTCGCCGCATGTTCAAGACGACCCTTTATCGTATCACTCGTAAATCTCACGCTAAAGATACCAACACCAGAGCACCGTGATCGCCGACTTTCAACCAAACCCCTGAATCATTGACTGCTAACAATTGTCGGGCCGTTTGCCACGTGCTGTTTCTCCTCATTAGCACCTCTCCTGTACTCTCGGTGCTGTTGATATTGGCCTCCTCGGTTTCCTCCTCTACCTGGTCCTCCACCACCACCACCGCCACCGCCGCCGCCTCTACTAAGTCGTGTGCCTCCACGTCCTGGACCACCTCGCCCGCGTCCAACGGAAAAATTGATGTTCACGAGTGGTCTCTCGACCCACTCGACCCCTTTCAACCCCAACCTTTCTTTCTCCCACTCTGAGAGCTTATTCGCTTGGTATAAACCCATCAGTCGCTGTTTGTCGATCTCCTCTCTTCCTTGCGGTCCAACTTGTTTTGTCAACTTGACATCCCGTAACTCCGGAACCCATGCCTTGATGTATTCGCCTTGCGGATCATAATCCAGCGCCTGCTTTACAGGGTTGAAGACACGCCCTTGCCTTGGGTCGTTTCCTACACCAGACACGTATTGCCAATTGCCCCAATTACTCGGTACGTCATAGTCTGTAAGCATGCACTCGTACCATTCTGCGCCGACGCGCCAGTCCATCTCAAGGTGGGATGCAAGGAAGGAAGCAACGTTTTGCCGTGCGCGATTCGATGTGTAGCCTGTGAGGAATAGTTCGCGATTTGAAGCGTCGATGAGGCCGACGCCTGTCCGTCCGGAGCGGAAGCGGCCGAATATCTCAATGCTTTGGAGGTCTTTACCTGGTGTTGGCTTGTCGAGCCGCCGCCAGCTCTTTGGTGGAGGTGGAGTCTTGTTGTTCTTGCTTTCCTGCGGCCGGATGCCGTAGAGCTGAAACATTGCTGGACCGAACTTTCTCATGCACAGATGCATATAGTCTCGCCACAGCAGTTCAAAACGAACAGCTGCTGTTCCATCGTTCTCGCCTTCTCCGTACCCTTCTTTGCCTTTACCGGCTCCTCTGCCTTCCTCAAAGTCCATCATCGCCCAGTGCACTTGCCGTGCCGTGCAATGCCCTTGTGCGAGGTAAGCGGAAAGTTTGGTGCTGAAGTCGCGTCCTAGCATGCCATTACGTGTGGCTTTGTATGAGCTCATAGCTCCACTAGAGATGAGAAATGATATGCGATCCTGCGCGTGGGACTCGCCTCCTGTGAAGGGATGTGCTGACTCGACATTGCCACCAGGCCACTTGGGAGGCACTGCCAAGCCGAATGTAGGATCTTTCGCGAAGGGAGCCAAGAGCGCTTTCAACAGATCATCGAGGTTTGTAGGTATGTTGAAGGGTGATTGTTGAGGAGGAACATCGGGTGGTAGCGGTGGTAATTGTGTAGGTGCTGGTAGGGTATTGCGAGGTTGGTCTCGTAATGGTTCGACGGACTTTCGGAAGGATGTGTAGATGTTGGGAAGTTGAGAGATATTGTCGAAAGGAAGGTCGCGACTATGACGCGTTAGATTCGAGTTCAAGAGGAGCAAGTGCGGAAGGAACATACTTGTCAATGTAATACTTCTCGTCGTCCCATAACTTGAAGTCGACTCCATTCTGTTCCGCAATCCCTTTCACAGCCGCCTCCTCTTCCTTCTCCTCCACCGACTCGTCTGCTGTCATCCAGACCCCAGAAATTTCGCCTTTTGAATCGTCACTTTTTGAGTAATATTCGAGGATATTCTTGACGACGTCCCCAATCATACCAACTCTGATTTGTAATCCGGAACCACATCCTAGACCCTCAAGCGTTTGCTTCAAGTCCCAAGCTCCCTCAGCCATAAATCTTGCGCGGTGAGGTCCGGTACGCCATATTTTCGCGATTTGGCTGCGTGCTTCTGGATACGGCGATTGCTCTGATGGAGAGGGGAGGAAGCCAGATACTTCGACTTGATGTGCGGGGAAGACGTAGACAGGCAGCAAATGTGTGAAGGAGGTGCCACGATGCTCGGAAGTTAACGAATCATCTCTTGTGCGGGCGTCTGAGTTGGGCGGTGATGTCAAGTCTTGTTGCCGTGTAACATGCCGTGAAGCAGCTGTGAATACTGGGTTGTCTGAAAGGCGAACATCGCGACGCAGGATGTAAAGCAGAATACGCGGTTGTTCGTTGGACATGATCAGATTATCGCTAGCTGTGTAAAGAGGCCGACGGGAACACGAAGAGCAGAGAGAAATGTTGCAGAGGTTGCACAGCGGCCAGGAACTGCTGCGTCGTAACATCAACGAGAAGCGATTCATTGACGAATCGACTCCTAGCAATCGAGATTGTGATCGTTCATAGCGGTGGCCACAGGCAAAAGAGTGCCTTCGGGAAACTTAGAGCCCCACGATGCGTCATGACACGACGGTGAGAGCCGAGCTGTGTTCCACCAAAAATTCTAGGGCACGAGGCCGCTGGCACTAGAAGAAACTCTAATATGTCATCTGTCAGCTAATCAAGATGCCTCAGCCCGGAGTGCAGATGTATGGGACTGAGGAGATCCGTTTCAAGGCTGATGATGCTTGCCGCAGCATCTTGGGCCAGGATTATGACGTAAGCCCTGTCAGAACACGTGCGCGTCATTGGCCAGCAACCACTGCAGGGACGCACGCAAGAGCGAGTTTGGGACGGGCCGAGAGGTGGTGGGAGTTCCTCGTGGCGATGGTCGTGCTGTCATGAAAGCGAGCTTGAGATCGCGAGGAGCTTGACTAATGTACCGATGCGCCACGCCTGCAGAAGCCTCGTCGCACAGGAGCATCTAGATCTCTGGGGTGCCAAGTGGCCCAACACAACCAATGATGTGTATGGACCGCCACAGATCTCGCGATCCCTTGATTGTCGGAACAGATTGCGTGCAACGCACCCATGCAGGAACAACACTCGCGGCTATCCCTCGTATCGGTGTATCCGGCAGGCTGGAGTGCAATCTGCTTGACATTTTCGCCTGTCGGCCCACGCCCTCGGACAGATTCGTGCCGGATCTGCAGATAAAATGGCTACATTCAGCTGTGAATGACGGGTATTGTGTGGCCAGCAATCAAAGAAGATGAGTTTTGACCTACCCTTTGACAATGAGTGGTACAAGATCACCTTTCCAAAGCACAAGATCACGATTTGCATGGGTACAAGTTTCTTTTTCAGGATTGCATGGGTTTTGTCTTTACTCGATCACTTGCATGAGTGCGTCAAACCTTGGAACGGTAAAGCTCGCTAACACACAGATCGGTGCACACCCTCGTGCATAGGCCTCTTAGCTTTGTGCCTGTTGTGAGCCCGATGTCCAAGAGACGCGTGTGTTTTCTCCGCACTGGGATTCGATGGTTGCCAGGCTGCGAGGTCGGTTACATCCGTGTTCTGTGAGAGTGTGAGTAAGCTGCCCTGACATGGTATATGTGGGGAAAATCGTACCATCAGTTGCTCCATGACTTGGCAGATATCAGTCACCAATCGATCGATCATGTCCAGAGACAAGCTCTCGCGTACAACGACTCGTAGGATCTCGGTCTTCTCCTCGTTTGGTGGCAGCGGGTAGTCTACACGTGTCAGTCACAGTACGCCAAACCGTTAAAGCTACACTCACTCGGGATAATGTATTGCTTAGCGCGCAGCAGGTTGCTGATGGAATCCTGCTTCACGTGGGGGTAGTCCTTCTTGAAGTCGTCTGCGAGGGTGAATGCAACTACAGGGAGGCCAGCGTTGTAAGCTGCGCTGTTCTCTCCCTCGTCGTACTGCTTCTTGCCCTTCTCAAACTTGAAGTCTCCCTTCTTCCGGTGAATGTCGCTAACACAGCGGAACCAACCGGTGTGCTCTAAAGCCCTGCTCAACAAGCGTGCGTTGGCGAGTGTGTTCTCCATGATGCTGCGGAATCCATTGAAACCCAAATGGATCAGGTTGTCTAGTCAGATTAGTCTCGCTGTCGTACAGAAGGATCGTGTGACCTACAATACTGCGCAATTATTTGCGCACCCGGTCGGGAGAAGTTGAGTGTGTACGACTCCTCTGTGCCACCAAGGTAATGCAGCTCGAAAACCAAGTGCTTTGGCAAGTAGCTCTCGTCTCTCCAGATAATCCAACCAACACCAGCGTAGACGAGACCAAACTTGTGACCACTGGTGTTGATAGACTTGACGCGAGGAAGCTCAAAGTTCCATTTCTTGCCAGCCTTCGCGTTTGTAAAAGGTGCAATGAAACCACCAGATGCAGCATCGACGTGGATGGGAATGTCGTTGCCGGTCTCTTTCTCGTAAGCGTCTAGAATATCGTGGATCTCTTCTACCGGTTCGTAGTGACCCGTGTATGTGCTACCCAGAATCACAAAGATACCAATGGTGTTCTCATCGATATTCTTCTTAACCAGCTCAGGGTCCAAACGGTACGATGAATCCTCGGAGACGGGCAAAATCCTCGCCTCTACCTCGAAATAGCGAGCAAACTTCAATCAGTTAGCAAAAAATTCCCAAAATAACACCGTACATACCTTTTCGAGAGCAACCTGTGCGTTGGCGCCCATGATGATGTTGGGCTTCGATGTGTCCTTGCCTTCAGCCATACGCTTCTCCTGCCAGCGTCTCTTCATGGCCAATCCACCAAGGTGAATAGCCTCACTGGAACCTGTTGTGGCGGACCCAATGGCCTTCTCACCCTTCTGAACGCCCCAAAGGTGAGCAATGATCGAGATACAGCGTGCGTGCATGTCCATCATCGCAGGGTATTCATCCGCATCCGACATGTTCTTCGAGATGTTCTCGATCATCAGCGCCTCAGCTTCACGCTCCATGTACGTTCCCACGAACGAGGCCAAGTTCAAGCTGGGCCGCCCATCCAAATCAAGCTCATCCTTGAGCAGCTGGTGGACAGTGTCTGCTGGTGCACCATCCTGAGGGATCTTGTACTTGGATAGCTCGACACTGGCCGCATATCTGCTCGAATACGGAGTAGTATGGCTGACTCCTCGCTTGTGAGCACCAGCCTTGTGGAGTGGGTGATCCTTCAGAGTCTCGATAAGCTCATCGGGATCGACGTGTCGTGCAAGAGGCATTGTGTATAGAGTTCGGTATGGTAATACTAGTTGTGTGTAGGAGTTAGGTCGTTGTAATCTCCAAAGCAGATACCTGCTTCAGTATATACGCAACCTACCATGACGACATGGCGCGATAATTCATGTAGCAGTCGTACTGCACACGTCTCCGGGCCCCTCCGCAGCATTACCAACGATGCAATCAGACACCCCTAAAAAGCTTGATCGAAGTTTGTAAAAAGCTTGTTTCACCTGGAGATGGGGCTACGGAGCACTCTCCACACTCAATGAGCAAACTGGAGCCCGGCAAGGCACGAACGTTGAACATCCAATGGCAGCAGCGGGTGGAACTGCGCGTTGTTTCCGGAGGCCCACAGCATCGCAATTGTCTGGAGAAAATAGCGCAAGAATGACGATGCTTCCAGACAACACACAACACCTGGCTTCACCACGCAAACGTGTAAAAGACGGATGACGAAATGCTCTGCATAGACTCGAAAAGGTTCTCCCGGCTGTGAGTAAGCGACGTGCAGATGCCTAAGGCAAGCATTCGGCCTTAGAAGGAACCAAAAAAGGCTATCACGTGACCAGAAAAGACAGCTGTGTCTAACATCAGCTATTCTCACACTCTTCTGTTCTACTATCGATCTTCATATCAACTAGATCTGACGTCTATTCATTAACCCCTTGCAGTCTCAAGTTTGTCTCAGCGTACCCCGCGCCGAGGCTGACATGGTAACAACAACCGCGCCAGTTGCGTCATCGGTTGTCGTCGACAACTTGACAGCTCGGCCCCGCGTCTGTACACGCGTCCCAAATGGCTGCCTGGCTGTCAAAGTACGCGGCTTCAGCGTTTGCGAGCAAGTATTCACGAAGTATCTGGAGTTTTGGTTATAGCTTGCTCTCGCTTCGATCGTAGCCTTCCAATTATCAAGCCTCTTTTAAGTTTAAAGAATAATCACGTCGTACTGACCTGATCTGATTCGTCTGCCCCACTGTCATCATCGGCGGTTGATTCACTACCGAAGCTCCGCCATTGCCACGCGTGGTGGTGTAATCAACTCGTCTTGCATTTTAGTCGCTAGGAGGTTCATCTTACTTCTTTCTTTGTTTCCCTGCATTCCCCATCAATCTTCAGTACCAGACATTATGCGTTTCTCTCGCGTGGTACCATTCATCCCATTGGCTTCGGCCTTGGTGATCACCGAAGCTGAGGTCTTCGAGAAGCTAGCCAAGTCCAACAGGCATATTGAGAATGCGAAGCTGTCAGGGAACGAGCTCCTCGACAATGCTCAAGATATCCTCGATGACACCCTCAACAAGGTCAAGGAGAGCGCACAGGACATCTCCAGCCGGATCTACGACGCTGGTGCCAATGTTGAGTTGTGGTTAGAAGGCTCATCATTCGACGACGCTATCATCAACTTTGGTGGCGGTGATGAACACCATCCTCACCACCCACCCCACGATGGGCCACCTCATCACGGCCCTCCCCACCACGGTGGACCTCACCACCCGCCTCATGATGGTGATGACAAGCCTAACAGGACAGTCTACGAGCTCATCAACGAGAGCAAGTACACCACCAAGCTTGCTAAGCTGATCAATAAGTATGATGACCTCGTTGAGACGCTCAACAGCACTAAGGCCAACTACACCATCTTTGCCCCTACGGATGAGGCTTTCGAGAAGATCCCCGACCATGGAAAGCACCCCTCAAAGGAGGTTCTCAAGGACATCCTTCTGTACCACGTCAGCCCTGACTTCTACCCTGCTGGCCGTGTGCTCCACAGCTACACCATCCCGACTCTCTTCGAGCCCGAGAAGCTTGGCCACAAGCAGCGTCTGACTGTCCGCGTCACCCTCAAGGGCCCCACCATCAACTTCTACAGCAAGTTGGTCGCAGTCAACATTTTCGGCACCAACGGTGTCGTTCACGGTGTCGACTCAATCCTTGTCCCTCCCCCCAAGGTTGCATCTATCATCGAGCTCCTCCCCGGCGAGTTCAGCACCCTCGAGCTCGCTCTCCAGAAGACCGGCTTGTTCGAGAAGATCAACAACACCGACTACCCCCACGAGGGGGGCACTTTCTTCGCCCCCTCCAACTTCGCCTTCCAGAAGCTCGGCCCCAAGGTCAATGCCTTCCTCTTCAGCACCTACGGCCAGAAGTACTTGAAGGCTCTGCTCAAGTACCACATCGTTGTTAACCAGACACTCTACACCGATGCCTTCTACGATGCCAGCAAGAGGCATGATGATGAGAAGGCTGCTGACCGCCCGCCATACTACCACTACGACTTGCCCACCGTGCTTGACGACAAGTACCTTGCTGTCGATGTCGCCAGGTACGGACCGTTTGTGTCGATCCGCATCAATGGCTTCTCGCGCGTCACTGTGCACGACGGTGTTGCCAACGATGGTGTCATCCAGGTCGTCTCTGATGTCCTGATCCCACCCAAGAACGCCAACGGCGAGCAGGTCATGTGGCAGGGCGAGGAGCTTAGCGTTGAGGAGTTCAAGCAGCGCCTTGAGCCTTTTGCTGAGGAGAACATCGAGTTGTAATGTTTGTCGATGGAGGCGGTTGAGGTTGAAGGGCTGCGTGGCTAGCGCATGTCTACCTGTTATGATGAGAGAACTTTATTGAGCCGCTATGGCATTGTACGATCTTTATGGAGTCCACGCTATATTACTATCTTTTCGTACGCATTAATAGCACAGTGCTGCACCCCGTGAATACAACGAATTCTGTAGAATCAACGGCCAACAATCGGCATCTTCAATCTACACATCTCACCGCTCTTTAGCCGCTCGTGGTAAAGTTTTCGCACGTTGCTATGCTCGTTGGTCAACGTCATCCATCCGTTAGCCACTGCCACATTGATGCCCGAAGTTCTCGGTGTTGTCAAGTCAACTAGTCTACGTATCCAAGTCAACAATGAGTAATAGTATTCAACGCTATAATGCGACAACTATGCAACAGACATGGATGACCCCTGACGCCATTCTACTCTACCTACACAACACCAACACCAACACCAGAAATAAACTTTAGTAGGGCATGGCATTCCGAGCTAGCCCGTCACCTAGGTAGCTGGGTCGTCTACATCGCAGTCGCGGGTGCCTCGAGTAAGTCTCGTAGGCCGTCAAAACAGGAACAAAGGAATCGTAAGGCTCGGTGCCGTAGAAGGGTTCGTAATTGGCGAATACGCGGTGGTGGCGCTTGAGCGCCCAGTTGGGGTCGTCAGTTCGTGTGTCTTCGTGAATGTGCTGTTGTGGTTCTTCCTCCTCTTCCTCTTCTTCTTCTTCTGGAATCTCTTCTGGGACAGGCATTATATTTACATCCTCCTGCAAGCTGCCGGCGCTGTGTCCACTGTCCTTCCTCCCGTGTTTTGGTGACTCCAGTCCAGCTGGTAGGCTTGAATATGGTGTTATGGGTGTTGATGCACCTCCGACTCGTGCGCGGTAGATCTCGTCGTACTCTGCCCGTAGCTCCTCGTCTGCCATCAGCTCCATCGCAGCTGTCAATGCGCGGTACTTCTTTGCATCGCTCTGGAAGTATGCTACTCGTAAACGGCGGAATGCGGCTTTAATCTCGTCTACTGTGGCCTCAGACCCTACTTCGAGGATGGCATAGTGGTCGACGAATTCGGCGGGCTCTGGAGACAACAGTCTCGATGGGTCGCTGGTAGGCGAGAATAGAGAATCGTAGGGTGACCGTCCTACGGGAGAGACGACAGAATTGCGACGTGAGAGCAGTGTTGATGCTTCGGAAACGTAAACAGACGATCGTTTGCTGGGTGACATTGGCATGATACTGAGGGGTCGTGGGATGAATTCAGATTCGGTGCGGCCGTGGGTAGGACGTTTTCGCTGTGGACTAAATTGCATACGCAACATATATGGAGAGGGTTCTGGAAGGGGTGTGTAGGACATCATCTTGAATGCGTGCTTGTCTGCTTCGAGGGGTATCAAGTACGAAGCAAGACCAAGGTATTGTTGTGTGTAAGAATGACCAGCGTGTTATGAAGAAAGAATGCTATGATTGCGCGCAAGAGAAAGGCTGTCTTAGACAAGGTCCCAGGGTTGGCCGAGGCGCAGCTGCAGGGAGGGCCTGCAGGTTGCCAGGGGCAAGTGGAGTGGATTCCAGTGCCAAAGCCGAGATGAACATCGTGTGATGCGCTATTCGCATTAGCTCTCGTGATAGGGCAGTCGTTCTGAAACACATGGTTACCAGTGGCCCTGCATTATCACGATTTAGGCGTGGGAAAGTTTACCGAAGTTGTTTGTTTGGAAGTTGTGCACCGGATGAACGGTGAATGCACGTGCAGACGCGAATGCGCTAAGCCGGCAACGGGAGCTATGACTCGCTAGTTGTCAAAAAGTCCCGAAACAATTGCAGCCGTTGGCTGTCACGGCGTCGCCATTCCTCACTGCTCCACACTGATCGAGGAACCATGGCCGACGCTTCAAAGAAGAGGAAGCAGACGTCAGACAGTGCGCCGCGTGCAAAACGCGCGCGCTTTCCCCAGAAGCCCGCGCATAACATCCCTACAATATCAACGAGAAACGCGTACCCCAATGGCGAGGTCAATGTCAAGAACTTCCTCAAGTCGCATGAAAATGAGATTAAATCTCTGGAGGGGGCGATGATAGCAGCAAAGAAGGGTCTATCGAGAAGAGCGTTTCAAGATGTGCCCAGAGAGTTGCGCAGAAGGACTGCAAGCCACAACCCAAACCGTGTACCAAAACGGCTGAGAAGACGAGCGCGGCAGGAAGCTAAGGAAGATAACACGCCGATAACACGAGGCACAAGCGGCAGTGGCATTGGTAAGGGAAAGAAGAAGTATCTCAGGAAGGAGGGCATCGAGAAGAGCAAACAAGTGTGGAAGCAGAGAGAGCAAAAGAAGGCAGAGGAGAAAGGCAGTGAGCAGACAGGGACAGAGCAGGGAACGAGGGAGGCCTTCAAAGCTGTGCCGAAACCGAAGACGAAGCCTAGGTTTCCATCCCTAGCCACGCCGGCCACGCCCCCATCGCGATTTCGCAGACGCCAACGAGACAAGACATGGCTACCAACGCACATATGGCACACAAAGCGTGCACGTATGACGGAACCGAAAGATCCCCTCTGGCGATTTGCGATCCCACTTGCGCCCGTCGTGAAGGCATACCGTCTGACCCATCGAACTGCTGCGCAGCGCGGAGCCATCGCTTGGGATATGAGCTACATGTCGACAATTGGGCTTGAGGGCGTGGAAGACAGCATCGTTGGGCTGCTGAGAGGGTTACGTTTTGGCGCCGAAGATGCTGAAGATCCATGGCAAAGGCGAGGCAAGGCGAAGAAGTGGAGACAAGGTACAAGAGCTTGGGAAGGCTGGCTGCACGAGAGAGACACGAGACCTCTGAAGCGAATTGCGCATGTGACTGTCATCTGGTGCGCGCCTGAAGTGGATGGCAAGAAGAGGAGAGCCTTTGCCCGAGTGCACCCAAGTGCGTTTCTGCAAGTATGGAATGAGGTCGTTCGCATCTCGAAGGTCCAGAAGCCAGCGGTCATTGTTGAAGACCTTCGATTCGAGGTTGGCTCTATTGAGATCATGGGACCTGCAGCGGCAGAGACGCTCTGCTCGATACTGCATCCATCTCCTTCTGATGCTGCACCTGATGCACCTCAATCACTATGGTCTACGCTCGCTTCAGTAACAGATCCTGGTGTGCTGCCAGCTGGTGCATTGCTCGCATTCGACATCTCAGATCCTCGCCTGCGAGACCCTCCTACGCCATCGACGATACACCAGGATCCCTCTTCTCTGATCGAGACACTCGCAGCTTGGCCCATCGACAGCACGCAAGCCTCGTCATCCATTTTCAGCCGTACCGCTCGACTTACCGGTCAAAGGACACTGCCGTCGCAGAAGTCGATCAACAGACGACAGAGTGCGAATACACTAGGCAGATATCCAGAGCCAAGACCAACCGACCCATCGATCCCAATGCTAATCTACGTCTCTCGAGAGAGCAAATCTTGGACAGTTCTCCTTCCCTGGAAGTGCGTCATGCCCGTATGGCGAGGCATTATGCGGTACCCAGTGTCTACTGGTGGCAACCCTCGCTTTGGCGGCTTGAAGGAGAGGCGGCAGGTTACGTTCGAACGTTCAGTGCCAAGCTTCCCACATGACTGCCCTGCCACTGATGCCGGTTCATCGTGGGAGCTGAAGCAACAAGACGTGAGGAAGCACGAATGGACGAAGCGGCCAAAAGGCAAGAGAATCGAATGGTCCACGATCGATCTCGGCAACGGGAGGAAGGGTGAGATTGGCGACCCGTGGGCCTGCGAGTGGGCGCGCCTGCTACCGAATGCACCTGCAGAGCCTACTGCAGCGCAGGACGAGTCCGAGAAGGTGGTCACTCCATTCCGTCAGCTTTCTTCTGCTCAAGCGACCAAGCTTCTTCAGGACCCCGCTATTGAGCCTGAAGTACCATATCTCTTCACTGTCAAGATCATAGTGGTGGGACGAGGGTATCCTGTTGACTGCTCTCGAGTTTACCGTTTGCCAACGAACAATCCTGAGCTGCGCAACAAATGGCTATCTCTGGTGCCAGGCCCTAAGTCGAAGACGAACGGCGTACCAAGGAGACAGCAGACTCGTAGCGGTGACGATGTTTCTGAGCACCTGCGGCGAAGAGAGCTCGCTAGCAGTCTGTTAGAACCACCGGCACCGAAGGACGCTCCAACACCAGCAGAAGACGATTACCCTTTGGTTCCAGACGAGGAAGATCTGATTGGCTTTGTTACAACTGGCAACTACAACCTGGCTGAGGGTATGCCGACTGCTGTTGCCAATCTTGCTTTGCATAGGGTTCTTTGCATTCCTGGAGACAAAGCCGTACAAAAGGAGGATCGCATCTGCATTGTCAGGGAGCCTGGACGAACTGTAGGCAGACTTGCCACGTGGGAGGTTGTTTAGAATAGATATACCCCTACCATGTTGGATCAAATCAAATTCACGAGATTTTCAAATACTCCAGTCGCACTCCGTCGCAAGAAGATGGTACTCAGACATTTTCATGAATGACCTCGTAACCAGTGCGCCTGCCGCACAAGCAAAGTGTCTCACTTTGTGCAGTGGGGCACTGAGCATGCATGCATCTTGCAGACCAAGCAAATCTTCTCGACACGGAACCTCCATCATCGATCTGGTTCTTCAAGATTGGTGTTGTGATGATTATGATGCATCCCAGCGCTCGCTTAGGTCGGTGAGGGTTGATCCGTCAGGAAGACGCACCTAACTCGGTAAAGCGCCGCCAAGGATTCCGCTAAGCTGCTGCCCACACGATCGAAATTGAGCGACCACAGAACTTTCGACTTTGTCAACCCACCAGTCAACCCACAACACCGCCAAAATGACCAAGCGTACGGCTGCCCCAACTGCTCGAGCGATGAAGAAGACGATGTTGATTGCGATGTAGGCACTAAGAAGGTCGGCATCACCGGAAAGTACGGTACCCGTTACGGTGCCTCGCTCCGTAAGCAGGTCAAGAAGATGGAAGTGCGTACACACCTGGAACCTGCCGCGCCTGAAGGACGAAATGTTGATGCTCTCCCTAGGTCACACAGCACGCCCGCTACGTGTGCCAGTTCTGCGGCAAGAACGCTGTCAAGCGCCAGGCTGTCGGTATCTGGAACTGCCGCTCCTGCCGTAAGACCACCGCTGGTGGTGCTTACACCGTCGCGTAAGAATTCCCGCACCGCACCGCACATATTACATCTCGATACGAAGAATTGGATTGCGCAACGCAAGACAGAAGGAATAAGGCTAACACGCGCCCGCAGTACCCCCGCCGCCGCCGCCACAAGGTCGACCATCCGTCGTCTCCGCGAGATTGCTGAGGTTTAAGGGAACATTGGACACTGGGATGGTGGAGTTCTTCGAGCGTGTTTCTCTGCATCAGCAGCCATCATACGAATGAAATGGCTTGTAGGAGCTTTCGGATACCTGTCCTGTAACGATCATGGAGTCTACAGGGTTTCACACAAAGAAATGGCACGATCATGAACAAAACTATCGGCCTTCGTGCTCCCGTGTTCAGCATTGAAGTTGCTTACAACAACAGGTCATCGCACTGCACTCCTTGTTCTACACACAATTGGCCCCCGACTCGCTCTGACGTCCTTTTCGGAACCCCCCTTCCCCCCAAAGAGTCAGGGGTTGGTGCGCCCAACCCTTCATTTGGACGGTAAACGGTCTCATGCCCATATTACACACGGTTCGACGAGCACGATGAGCTACACGCACTGTTGGAACCTCAACGCCTGTGCTCCTAGCCACTGATAGCATGCTTTTTTTCAATCCCTATAGAGCCAGCAGATGACTCTCTACCACATCAAGGGCTAATGAATAGACCTGGACATGCTAGATGGCTCTTTCTACCGATATGACTTTGTCAGCCTACCTGATGCTCACCTACTCTGCCATTGCCACTACTGCACATTGCACCCCCATGACGTTGTTGCTACCATACTACCACGGCGGACAAAGCACTGCGATGAGCCTTAGGCGTGACCAAACCAAAGACATGCGAAGCTGAGGTCATAACAAGTTACGTCCCTCCTTTCACTCAGCTTATAACAATATGAGGTTTCTTGGCACACTCCATCACCTTCAACACTGCTATCCTGTGCGGGCAGATGTGCGCCAGACGCACTTTTTAACAAGCCTTTCATCGCTCTCACAAGGCACATTAAAAAAAAATAGAAATGATTCAACGCTGCACCAAGACGAGCAAATCGTATCGTGTCCTTGAGGCTACGACGAAAGTTCCACTAGACCAGGCTCTTTCCGTCTATGAGCTTCAGGGTCGACGTCCAGGCGTCCAGTACTCCTACAGCTGCGGTAGCGTACGTGCTGTTCTGGGTAACGTGGTATCACAACGCTAACTGGTAAGTGGAATGAATATCACGGTAGAGTGACGAATAGTTGCCTGTTTCAGTAACATGACTTCCGCCGTGATAGAAGCAACAATGAGGAGTACTTTAAAGCACGAGTTGGAGATCAGACAAATACGCTGGGTTGATTTCGAAGGTGAAGGTGGAAAACGCGAGATGCGATGACATCACGCGGTCTGTGCAGAGCCAGCCACCTCGACAGGCGAGCATTCGAACTCCACCTTCCTACCCCATCACCATGACAATTGCGATCATCATTTCGAAGCCATTGAACTGTATCGTCAGATGTATGTCCTCGTTCCAAGCCATCTGCTGCTTGTGTCAAAGTCCGGAGCGCATGGCCGAGCACATCGCCAGCCACGTCCATGGGGACTAAGGATGACCTCGTCGGTGCAGAGCAACATATATCAGAAGACCTACTTCCTTCTCCCGAAGAGGCATTTCGATGTATAGTCAAGATCTCATTTTACTAGCCACTCGACACACACAAGTGCTTTCTTGGTCCCCGCACATGATTTCAAGCCCCCCACTCTTTGACCTTCTCTACACGTGTGAGTCCAGCATACTTGCAGCGGTATTCTGATATTCTACTCACGTCTTGCCCGCTTTGCGGGGCTGCTCTTCAAGAGCGCTCTCTTCCACGTGCTTCGAGATCGAGAGGTAATATCCACACATCCCGCTCCGCCAAGTTGGCCAAGGCAGCGGAACGCCCTTAGTTCGCATATGATCCTATCGCTATCTTCCCTTTTGGGATCCACATCCATGTCAAGCACACGTTTTCTGTGCTTGTTGTTGTCCGCCTGCCAATCACGATTGGTTTATTGACCACATGTATATGCTACAATGTGAACTGTAGAGGGTTGTGCTGCAGGGCTCTCAGTTCAAGCGTAGTACTGCAGTATATGTTCGTCCAGGATCTGTTCAACAATGTCTACTCTTTTCTTTATCGTTCTCCTCTTATGCTCTGAATAGCCCAAGAATCGCAATTATGTTAATCCAAAGCCTTGTTTTCGCAGCTTACACAGTCATTGCAGCTGCAAGTTGGGATGGAAACATCAACTACGGCAGTCCCTCCTTGAGACATTCACCTCTGGGTATCAATACCCACAAAGTCAAGAAGCGAATACTCCGGAAACGAGACGGATCATACTGTCATACCAAGGACGTCAAGTTCACACATGGTGTTGCATCAGTAAGCTCGTGCCCATCAGGCATCAAAGCATGAAAGCTGACGGTTCCAGGGCGATCCATTCGCCGAATCAGTCATTTTGTGGACAAGAGCTTCGCCAGTTCTCGAGAATGATGCTTCGAATGTGACTGTCAAAGGTACAGTGCCGTACTTCAGCCACGAGACGGAGCGCTATATCAAGGCCTCGAAGTCGCCGATCTGTGTTGATTGGAAGGTATCCTCCAGCTCAAGTATGAGCGATCAGATTGTATCGCATGGTAAAGCCTACACCACGTCTGATATTGACTACACCATCAAGGTGAGAAAGCTAAACATTTCTTGCTTCACATCACAGTGTATGTTAACAGGACACAGGTCGAAGCTAGTGGACTTAGTCCCTTCACTACCTACTACTACCAGTTCACAGTGTGCGGTACCGATACGACTTCGCCAATTGGGCGGACAAAGACCGCACCTGCTCCGGAGGATGATGTGTCATCCCTGAGTTTGGGTGTCTTCTCGTGTGCGAACTATCCTCTCGGCTACTTCAACGCATACGGCAACATTGCTCGAAAGGACAGCGTTGACTACGTGCTGCACCTCGGTGACTACATCTACGAAGATGAGGTTGGTGTTCCGGGCGAAGATGAGCGCGCTATGGTTCCTGCAAAGGAGATTGTCACGCTGTACGACTATAGGACCAGGATTGCACAATATCGAAGCGATGAAGATCTGCGAGCAGCTCACGAGAAGTTTCCGTTCATCACAGTCTGGGTAAGTCAAGTGTCTCTGGTAATATAGGGGCTGAACTGATATGCCTGGCAGGACGACCATGAGATCGCCAACAACAACTGGCGAGACGGATCCAGCACAATGAACAACACCGAGGAGTCATTCAATGAATTCGGTGGCATCTCGTTCGATCAAAGGAAGATGAACGCCGTTCGAGCGTACTTTGAGTGGATGCCTCTGCGACAGATCGATATGGATGACAACCTGCGTATCTGGCGAAGCTTCCAAATGGGCAAGTTACTTGATCTAGTGATGCTCGACACTCGTAGCTATGACCGAAGTATTACACGGGTTGGATGGTGAGTGCACTTCGCAAATACTGTGGTACTCGTGCTGACTAAAATCCAGGAATGACGAATACGTCTACGAGATCTCCAACGACGCCGGCCGTTCAATCATGGGTTCACATCAAGAAAACTGGTTCTTCCGCCAACTATCTGAGTCCAAAGAGCGCGGTGCAGCATGGCGCATCATCGGCAACCAGATGATCTTCTCGCATATCAACAGGACTGGAGAAGGCGACCGCGATATTCCTGTTGACGTAGATGCCTGGGATGGCTACGTTGCCAGCCGCAATCGAACGCTGAAGCACCTCTACGACAACAAAATCGACAACACGATCATGCTGGCCGGTGACTCTCATCAGAACTGGGTGTCCGACCTAGTTTGGCTCGACAGCGTGGAGTACGACCCTGCAACAGGCGCCGGTGCAATCGGTGTCGAGTTCGCAGTGACTGGGACAACAAGCAACGGCCTCGATGGGCCCATCGCGGAGACAGAAAAGATCAGCGCAGCTTTCATACGCGACAACGAAGAGCTATTATGGCAAGAAGGCTACTACCGTGGCTACACAGAGCTGCACGTCTCCAAAGACAAGCTCAAAGCTCAGTACTGGGGAACGCCGACTGTCGCAAACCGAAACGCTTTCGAGATCTCTCTGGCAAACTTCACCGTCGATGCTGGGGACAACCACGTCGCACGTCCAGTTGCTAATGGTGTAGTTGAGGCGGGTAGTATTGCAGAAGGCCAAGGCGAAGTTCGAGCTACGAATTTGACCAAGAACCTGGAGACGGGTGAATGGTCGGTCCACGCGTTCGATACCATGTTCCTGGAGTGGGCTTTAGAGTGGTGAGAGACGTCGTTGCTCAGGTTCCATTAGCGGCTGGTACCTGGAACACTCGGTTTCAATCTGAAACAAGGGCAAAATGAAGTCTGGTGAGCGGGTGAGATTGGTGGTGTTGCTCGACCCGTCGCGGTCATCCGTCTTCGCTTGCTTCCAGCTTCACATAAGCCCTGCACCACCACCCTCCCTAAACTCCAAGCCATCGCAACAACAAAAAGAAAGCTTGCATCGGCCGGGAATCGAACCCGGGGCTAGCCGAAGTTGTCCTGTGAAGGATGGCAACGGCTAATTTTACCACTAAACCACCGATGCGATGGTGAATTGTGATTCACTTGTTTTGATGAAAGGTGATGGTATAGTTATGCCTATATTCCAACAAAATAACAACAAGGAAATGAGTCTTCACCAATTTCTTGCATCAGATCTCTTCACATTGACCAAGGTACGTGGTGAGATTTGTTCGAAATGTGAAGAGTTTTCACGGGTGGGTCTAGTGTATGTGGGCCTTTCCAACTCCATGCATTGACCGCATCTGCGATTGCTGACTACCATTTCAGTATCATACCACAATCCGAACTTAAGTATTTCATGGGTGGTCATGATTGTTCATTCGTGTATACAGAAACTGTAATAATGGAGCTATTTACAACTCCGCCTACTTTCTTAAGCAGCCTTGAACATGCTGAGGACGCCAGCCCATGTCTCCCTGACAGTGGGTTGGATTTGGTTGGCCGGAAGAGAGAAACCGTACGTGCCCTTGTCACGGAGCTCGTAGGTGTAAGAGTAGGTCGCGTTGCCAGTGACATCCGTGTAGTCAGTGGAGGAGCCAGTGGTAGCGTACAGAGTCGAGCAGCTGGGGCCAATAGTGTAAGCAGTACCCGAGACAGCGCGGATGGCAGATGCGGCGTCTGTGGCCAATGTGCGGTGCGCGGCATCGTTCTCGGGGCGGGCACTGCAGTCGTAGCCGTATGGCCTGCCGAAATGTTAGATTCGTTTGGAACCGTCATACTGAAGATGTCACTTACCAAAGAATGTACTGTCCGTAGGAGTGGACGTCGAGGTATAAGCGGATACCACGCGAGTTCTTCAGCGATTGAACTTGGGCAACGAGACCGCGGTTCTCAGGAGTATCTCCGGCAGCCTGACCCTTGTATGTCTCAGAGCAAGGGTTGGTGCTGGCACCGTTAGTGAGCTCCCACTTGTATGGCCAGTTGCGGTTGATGTCAGTGCCGACGCAGCTGTTTCCACTGATGGTCTTGCGGTTCTTGCGCCAGAGACGGTCGGTTGTTTGAGAGTAAACGAAACCGTCAGGGTTGACAATGGGCATGATGTAGAAGTCGAACTTGTCGACGACGGCCTTGATGTTCGCATCCGAGGCGTACTTGGTGAGCAGCTGCCAGGCAAGGTATTCGGTGGTCATGGTAGTGATCCACTCGCGAGCGTGGACTGTGCCGTGGATGAGCACTGCGGGCTTCGATCCTTTACCACCAGAACCCCAGATGTGGATACCGGTAATGACACGTCCCTGTACCGAAGAACCAGAGGTGACGATCTCCGAATTGCCAGTGTAACCGGCCTGAAGGTCGCGCAGGAATGTCAAGTGATCCGCGTAAGGGTGGTATGCGGTGAACCAGCTCTCGCTAGGGACTTTCGCGAGTCAACATGATGTGTATACCCAGAGCTAGACTCGATCTTACCAGCATATACGCCCATTTCGCCCTCCTCTGCCAGAATGGCGCCAACGTCATCGTTAATGACCTTGCTCTCCGCCAGCGAGCTTATCGCATCGACGTTATCGGGCGATACAACGACATCGAGCTGAGCAGACTTGCCGGGGTTAAGGACGTGGGCCGAAAGCTCCTCGATCTTAGCCTCGAGGCCTTCGGTGTTCTCCAAGCGAAGAAGCTTGAAGCCACTGTAGTCGACCTTCTTATTGTCTCTTGGGACGACCGAAGCAAGGGCAGAGGAGGCGAGCAACGCGGAGGTAAGAATATACTTCATCTTGGGGGATGGAGATGAGGTTCGCGCTGTTGCACGATAAACATCGTGGATAGCCTTACCTTTTATGTTGGTCACGCTCACTTGACGCAGTCTCCCACCTGCCCATCGTGTCTCATCGCCGAAATGGCCATCACAGTACACATGGTTTAGGTAGGTGTGCGCTTTCCCAAGCTCTATGATGATCTGCTGAAGGCGCCGGGAAGGCACGATTGAAGGAAGTCGGAAGAAGATGCGATGCTCTGGATGGTTGTTTCATTTACTCGAGGGTGCTTGGTAACTGCTTGGCAGATTAGCGTGTTTACGCGCGGGCAAGGTACGATTGGTTCGGAGAGCTCTTGGCTGGCCCAATGAGGAAGGAGGTGGGAATGGCGGAGCTTGGCCATGCGGAAGGACCGATTCGAGGCACAGCCAGACTTCATACACATGTTCTCGTGATGTTGTTGGAGCATGACGTGCTGTAATCCGCTATCTGACATGGTCGAAGCGAAGTTCTGTTCAGGAAGGTCAGGTAGATACAGTCACCTTCCTTTAATCTGGGCGCGCATCGGCACGAGCCACCTCACCAACATTTCCATTACAACTTTGAGTAGTT